>NC_048572.1:30087328-30119828 GCF_013265735.2 Oncorhynchus mykiss | reverse complement strand
AATACCCCATAATGACAAATAGAAAATAAGTTTATAGAAATGTTTGCAAATGTATTTAAAAAAAAATATTTACATAAGTATTCAGACCCTTTGCTATGAGACTCGAAATTGAGCTCAGGTGCATCCTTTTTCCATTGATCATTCTTGAGATGTTTCTACAACTTGATTGGAGTCTATCTGTGGTCAATTCAATTCATTGGACATGATTTGGAAAGGCACAAACATCCTGTCTATATAAGGTCCCAAGGTTGACAGTATATGTCAGAGCAAAAACCAAGTCATGAGGTCGAAGGAATTGTCCGTAGAGCTCCGAGACAGGATTGTGTCGAGGCACAGATCTGGGTAAGGGTACCAAACCATTTCTGCAGCGTAGAAGGTCCCCAAGAACCCGATGGTCACTCTGATAGAGTTCTAGAGTTTCTCTGTGGAGAAGGACAAACATCTCTGCAGCACTCCACCAATCAAGCCTTTTTGGTAGAGTGGCCAGACGGAAGCCACTCCTCAGTGAAAGGCACATGCAGCCTGCTTGGAGATTCTCTGGTCTGATGAAACCAAGATTGAACTCTTTGGCCTGAATGCCAATCGTCATGTCTGGAGGAAAACTGCCACCATCCCTACGGTGAAGCATGGTGGTGGCAACATTATGCTGTGTGGATGTTTTTCAGTGGCAGGGACTGGGAGACTAGTCAGGATCGAGGGAAAGATGAACGGAGCAAAGTACAGAGAGATCCTTGAAGAAAACCTGATCTCAGGACCTCAGACTGGGGAGAAGGTTCACCTTCCACAGGACAACAACCCTAAGCACACAGCCAAGACAATGCAGAAGTGGCTTCGGGACAAGTCTCTGAATGTCCTTGAGTGGTCCAGCCAGAGCCCGGACTTGAACCCGATCTAATATCTCTGGAGAGACCTGAAAATAGCTGTGCAGTGACACTCCCCATTCAACCTGACAGAGCTTGAGAGAATCTACAGAGAAGAATTGGAGAAACTTCCCAAATACAGGTGTGCCAAGCTTGTAGCGTCATACCCAAGAAGACTCGAGGCTGTAATCGCTGCCAAAGGTGCTTCAACAAAGTTCTGAGTACAGAGTCTGAATACTTACGTAATTGTGATATTTCCATTTTATTTTTTATAAATTAGCAACAACAAAAGAAAAAACTGTTTGTGTTTTGTTATTATGTGGTATTGTGTGTAGATTGATGATGGGAATAAAAACAACTATTTTAGAAGAAGGCTGTAACCTAACAAAATGTGTAAAAAGTTGAGGGGTCTGAATGCCCTGCAGAACCTACAGAGAAACTCTATCTCTCTGATCTGAGCGGCCAGACCCTCTGGACTAGGCCTAGTGATGAGGTAATCAAACAGTAGTCATCCCTGAGCTCCTCTCCAATGGATTATGGGATTAAAACACTGCAGTCAACCTATTCCTCATTTCTCTTGCTTTACGGTGTGGGATAGGGCCAATCAGAGGTAATCAAAGGCTAGAAGAGAATTACAGTATAAAAACCTGTTTTGCTCTCTTGTCAAGAAATACTGCTCAAAGACTGCCATCCGACACACTCCGAAACGGCTCACTAACATGTAAGAACATTTTACAATGAGGAGAGAGTGAGGGGGAGAGGGGCGAAAGCGATATGATTGGTAGAGATAAAAGAGGTTAAATAGAAGCGCCTTTGAAACTGTGGTTATGAACGGCCAGACCACAGCAAGACCACAGGCTCAAATGTAGTCATTGGTCACCCACTGATGTAAGCCATCAACCATTTAATGATTCCTAAAATACTAAATCAATGTGAAAACACGCAAACCATTTCACTAACCTGCATGAGTTAATGGCTAGCAACTGGAGATCTGCTTAGAGGTATTGCGTTATAATCCGATCACACACACACCACAGGCCTTCAGAGAGGCCAGTGGTAACGGGTGAGAGGATCATTCCTCCAGTCTTCTCTAACAGGGAAGGAGATCTATGCTGCGTCCCGAATGCCACCCTATTTGCCTACCTAGTGCACTGCCTTTAACCAGTGCATAGTGCATGAATACGGTGCCACTGGGACAGAGATCTAGAGAGATGGCATTACCGTCACCACCGTGGCCATGATCATACTGTCATAAAATCAATGACAGTTTATGAGGAAATCATCACTCAGGGTTTCTGTCCAACTGTCTCTAAGCCACAGACGCACACACATAAACACACACACACACAGCCGCGAGGAGCAGTGGCCAGTGATAGTACTATCCCCGCTAGCGCTGCCCAATCGATAGCGACTTGGCTTCGGGTTGCCGAGGATAAACAGAAGAGAGAGATCGAGGATTGCTCTGGGGATAGCATTGATGTGTGTGCGTGTGTGTGCGTGTGTGTGTGAACGTGTGTGTGTCACTCCGGGGCTAGCATTGATGTGTGATTAAAGAGAGTGAATCCCCCACTGTCCTGAACCTTCTGAGTGAGATCTTTGACGCTAGGCTAATTGGTCCTGGAGAAATCAATGGCCTAGCGTTGGCTAGCTATCTGGGGCTCAGGAATACACTAGTAGGCTACGACGATAGCAGGACGATAGTATGCATGTGTGAAGGGGGAGGAGGTACTGCCAGGGCTCAGGAACCCAGCATTGGTACTATGGAAATGGAGACAGAGATGGAGACTGGGCATGATAGCATGTTGAAGGGGACTGCTTTTTTTGAGGCTATTAGGCAGACCTGGGTTCAAAGGGTATTTCAATTACTTTCAAAGACATTTGGAGGTAAGTATTTAAATTTTTTTGGAATGTATTTTGAAATACACTTAGAAAATACTCAACTACAATCCCATGCATTTAACCCAGGTATTTGAAAATAGTATTTGAAAAAAGTATTTTAAAATACTTTGAAATAGTACTACATTTTTAGGAAATTATTTGAAAATGGTAGTTGATTTGGGCCACGTTATTTGAAAATACAAAAATAAATAGCTTAATAGAATTAAATAACAATTATTCCAATACACTCTAAAAAGCAAAGGTTCCTGGAGTGTCCTTCAGGGGTTCTTCAAATTGAAACTGTGGGGGAACCCCTATAAGTTCTTTAAAGAACCCCTTTTAATGGATCCTCAAAGAACCTTTTGGGGTTCATTTTGAACTACCCCCCCTCCCCTATTACTATTATTAATATTAATAATAATATGCATAACAATCACAACAATAACACGGTATTTTAGTTCTCAGTGTTTATTGTGATTTTAGAGGCAAAGCAGAATAAAACAATCTAAATATGAGGTAAACTCCCAGCAGAGCCCCAAGTCCAATGGTGTGTTGATGTTAATGTGTTGATGTTCTCTGTATCCATAGCCAGAATGATTTTGCAGAGCATGGTGATCAAACAGGTTTCCTGTTATATTCATCAGAGGTGTAGGGAGGGTGAAGTCTGTGAATCCCAAAGAATAGTAATTATACAGATGATTAATAAAACATGCACACTACAGTATTCATACCTTGTTATTTGTGGTAAATGTGAATGAAAACAACGGTTTTGATAATGGTTTTCATATACCATGTCCATAATGTAGAGGCCTATGGGATATTCATTGAAGAGGTAAGAGAGGAATATGGTAAATGTGATCTGCATAATAACATACCATCACCTATTGACATACCTTTGTATGCCTCCTCGTCTTCATACCTGCAGACACAGACGCAAAGGTGAGCAGTTTAGTCATCTGCACTCAATACAGCTAGCCTTCAAAATATTCTTACCTCTTTGTTGATTGATATCCATTGACTTGTGTCCATTTTCTGTTTTTGAAAGATTGGCACAAATATGAAAAGATAGATGGTATCATCATTAAACAAAATAAATGTAGATCATACAAAGGACAAACCTTACCTTAAATTGATGAGATCTTTACGTTTTTCAGTGAAGTGCCTGCACCTAAATGTTTCAGTTGGGCAGTTAGGTTCCTGCAAGAACCCCCACCAACTAAGCAGGTTCCTTGATGAACCCCACCTTCTATTGGGTTCTTGGAAGAACCTTTTGGGGGCCACGTTCAGTGCCAAGAACTCTAAGGTTCTTCAAAGAGCTTTGAGGATCTTAGAAGAACCCTTGTTGAACCCCACATTTTTTGAGTGTACACATACTGTATATTTGAACCCAGGTCTGCTATTAGGATTGTCATTGATCACAGCCTTACAGAATGTCACGATGGACACTTTAAGGCCTAGTTAATGTACTCTGTGTGCATCTGGAGAGTAAACTAAGACAGAGGTTAACCCCTTAAAAAAAAAAAAAAAGACAGGTTAATAATGAACACTCACCGTGCCTTGGTGACAAATGGCGACAGAAATGTGCGTCTCTAACCCTACTGTCTGTCTCTTACTGTGCACTAGCCTGCTTGTCACTGTTTTGAATAACACCTTGGTGACAAATGGTGACAATTCATTACTTGTGCATATAACGCTGTGTTGTTCGTCTCTTACTGTGCACTAGCCTGCTTGTCACTGTTTTGAATAACACCTTGGTGACAAATGGTGACAATTCATTACTTGTGCATATAACGCTGTGTTGTTCGTCTCTTGCTGTGCACCAGCCTGCTTGTCACTGTTTTGAATAATGCTCCTCAGGACCAACACTACAAACATTAATTCCAAAAAGGTCATTGATGATGTGACACATTGCATGGCCCTCGCCATATCTCACCGCCAGGGTGACAGGGGGTGTCTCGGAGACAGCCCACGCACACCAATTTCCGGGAGACCTTGTACCAATCACAAATCAAATCACGTCGCATCAAATGACCCCAATCTGTTTTTGATTCCACCGGTGCTCTCGGAACAGATCCACAGATCCAGTCCCACTCTTGAATCTCGCTCTCCAGTCCTCCTTCCCATCCCTCCTTCCGACTCTCTTCATGCCTGCGGTCACGGCCGTGCACAGACCATTTAGGGGGCATGTTCTCAAACAGAACAAAGGGCACCCCCGGAAAACAATACATCTGCAACCGTGGTCACAGACTCGTTGAGCAATTATTACAAGAGGGGCAAGCAGCACAATCTGATGAGGAAAGGCTGTACTTACTAACATTGATTAACATAGCTTTGTCCGAAATACTGTAGCCTACCATTACTATATCCATCCAAACTCCCTTTGTTGCCAATATCCTGTATCCCAGTGGTTTTCAAACTTTCTGACCTGTGACCTCCAAAAAGGAGTGGTACAAAATGTGGTGACCCCGGCACACGCGCACGCACGCACGATCGCTACGCAAAGGTAGCCTGTCGTTACAGCCATGAACGGGTGATGCATTTTCAGATAGGCTACAGAAATGAACTGCGTGTTACACCTGCATTTGGAGCTGAAAGTCCAGCCAATATCAACTAGGCATATATCATGTCTCTTCTCTGGAGTCCAGAGCAAGCTAAATCACATGGCCTACTTCTAGCAGACGCTGCTGGATTGGATGGATGTTCCGTCTGCACCAGCTATCACTTTGATGGAAGCCAAGGGAAGCCAGGCTTTACCAAAAATGTACCAATATTTTTTTTTAAATTACATATCAAATTATTTGTATTTCGTCTCTATGTATATCATAATTTCGTTCAATTCGCAAGAGGCTGAATGTATCTCACTGGAGGAAGCATCAGAGCGAGCAGCGCCTCAGTTTCTCTGTCTGTGTAGCCCATACTGTCTGGTCAAAAAGAGTAGGACATTGTTGCCACGTGTAGCATTGAATGCAAGTGAAGCCAACAAGCGTTTTGCCTCCCTTGATAAAAAAAAGTATCAAATAATAGCCAATCAGCATTGAGCTAAACTGAGTGAGCTCAAATGTGAATGGTCCTGGCGGAACAAACAAACATGTCAAGGAAAGCCAGTTTGGATTTGGCTTCACACCAATCATATCACATTGAGAGCAAAATGTAAGAAAACTGGAATTGCCTCATCTTATTGTTGTCCTCCGTTGTCTAGCTAGCTAGTTAAAATTGGCCCTTTCCTAAAATTGCCATGGATGGAGATAGGAATTTAGACTTGTGGTTTTACTTAATTCTCTGCACTGGCTAATGATTATAACGAGGATTGTGATCCAACCATTAATTACATATACGTTGTTGTGCCCCTGGCCTGAGAGGATGGAAGTTCAACATGTAGCCTAGATGTAGTAGGCTAATGTCGACTGGCTGGCTAATCGTTGCCCATGAAAGGAAGTTAGGCTAGCGAGCAAGCATTTTAGCCCGGTAGCATAAGACAACAAAAACTAAACGCGTACTGTTAGACGGAGTCATAGACTGTTTCGTCAACATGAAAGAGAGGAGGATGGCATTGGCATTTCTCTACAAGTAGGGTAAGTCAACATGTTTTTTCTGCTTGAATGAATGCACACACACACACACACACACACACACACACACACCCACACACACACGCAAATCACAACCATGGACAGCCAAATCCTATTTAGCTTACGATGATTGGACTAAATTGTTTTTGGTATCTTTTAGTTGTCACTGTATTAGACTAATCAGAGCTGATTTGATGATGTTGAAATGTTGAAGTTGGAATGGTGCTGGAATAGTGGAGGCAGCTCCTGTTTTCTTCGTAACTCTCTGTGGTTCTTAATCAATAGTAGTTTAGAGGTCTGACATTAACTTGCTTGACCATGCTGTAGTTCATTTAACTTTCACTTACATGCAATATGGTTTGTGGACTTCACCAGACAGAGGTTGCTCTCTGGTTTTATGATGAAGCGAAGGTGTGGTAGAATTAATTCTATGTTACATCTTCATCCCATAATATTGAAGGCAGTGCAATGTTACAGCCGCTTATCGTTAGCCAGTAGCCACCCAAACTAAGCCTATCTGAAATATGAAAATGATCAATTAAATCGCCAGGTAGTCTATTACTCTGGCAAAGATGAGTCAGTAGTAGATTGCTAAACAGTATTTTCTATGGATGGTAAACGTAGTTCACTAATGTGGACATGTGTGTGTCATGTACTGTCATGTTGTGTGTGTCATGTACTGTCATGTTGTGTCTTGTCTCTGTCCTTTCCCTTCACCCTGTCTCCCTCTGCTGGTCGTTGTTAGGTTACCTTTTCTCCCCCGCTTTCCCCCAGCTGTTCCTTGTCTCCTCTAACTACCCATTCACCCCGTTTCCCACCTGTTCCCTTTTTTCCCTCTGATTAGGTCCCTATATCTCTCTCTGTTTCTGTTCCTGTCCTTGTCGGATTCTTGTTTGTTGTGTTTCATGCCTGAGCCAGACTATCGTCATGTTTGCTGTAACCTTGTCCTGTCCTGTCGGAATCTGCCGGTCTATCTGAGCCTACCTATGTTTGGTTATTAAAGAAGCTCTGTTTAAGTTAGTTCGCTTTTGGGTCCTCATTCACTCACCATAACAGAAGAATCCGACCAAGAATGGACCCAGCGACTTCGGATCCTCTCCACTCAGCCGTCGGGATCCAGGGAGCGATGCTAGGCAGACACGAGCAGGAAGTGTCTGCTGCTCGACATGCCGTTGAGACCCTGGCCACCCAAGTCTCCAACCTCACAGAACAGGTTCACCATCTCCGCCTCGATCCACCGGCCACTTCCAGGGCTTTCGAATCTCCGGAGCCCAGAATCAATAACCCGCCGTGTTACTCTGGGGAGCCCACTGAATGCCGCTCGTTCCTCACCCAGTGTGATATTGTGTTTTCTCTCCAGCCCAACACTTACTCCAGGAGCACTGCTCGTGTCGCCTACGTCATATCTCTCCTTATTGGACGGGCTCGTGAGTGGGGCACGGCAATCTGGGAGGCAAGGGCTGAGTGTACTAACCAGTATCAGGACTTTAAGGAGGAGATGATACGGGTTTTTGATCGATCTGTTTTTGGGGAGGAGGCTTCCAGGGCCCTGTCTTCCCTATGTCAAGGCAATCGATCCATAACAGACTACTCTATTGAGTTTCGCACTCTTGCTGTCTCCAGTGGCTGGAACGAGCCGGCCTTGCTCGCTCGTCTTCTGGAGGGTTTCCGCGCAGAGGTAAAGGATGAGATTCTCTCCCGGGAGGTTCCTTCCAGCGTGGATTCCTTGATTGAACTCGCTATTCGCATTGAGCGACGGGTTGATCTTCGTCACCGAGCTCGTGGAAAGGAGCTCGCGCTCTCCGTCGCCTCCCTCTCCGCATCACTACCATCTTCCTCTGCCGGCTCGGGTGCTGAGCCCATGCAGCTGGGAGGTATCCGCATCTCGACTAAGGAGAGGGAACGGAGAATCACCAACCGCCTCTGTCTCTATTGCGGTTCCGCTGGTCATTTTGTCACTTCATGTCCAGTAAAAGGCCAGAGCTCGTCAGTAAGCGGAGGGCTACTGGTGAGCGCTACTACTCCTGTCTCTCCTTCAAGATCCTGCACTACCTTGTCGGTCCATCTACGCTGGACCGGTTCGTCAGCTTCCTGCAGTGCCTTAATAGACTCTGGGGCGGAGGGCTGTTTTATGGACGAGACCTGGGCTCGGGAACATGACATTCCTCTCAGACAGTTAAAGGAGCCCACGGCCTTGTTCGCCCTGGATGGTAGTCCTCTCCCCAGGATTCAGCGTGAGACGCTACCTTTAACCCTCACTGTTTCTGGTAATCATAGTGAAACCATTTCTTTTTTAATTTTTCGTTCACCTTTTACACCTGTTGTTTTGGGCCATCCCTGGCTAGTTTGTCATAATCCTTCCATTAATTGGTCTAGTAATTCTATCCTCTCCTGGAACGTCTCTTGTCATGTGAAATGTTTAATGTCTGCTATCCCTCCTGTTTCCTCTGTCTCTTCTTCACAGGAGGAGCCTGGTGATTTGACAGGGGTGCCGGAGGAATATCACGATCTGCGCACGGTGTTCAGTCGGTCCAGGGCCACCTCTCTTCCTCCACACCGGTCGTATGATTGTAGTATTGATCTCCTTCCGGGAACCACCCCCCCCCCCCCGGGGTAGACTATACTCTCTGTCGGCTCCCGAACGTAAGGCTCTCGAAGATTATTTGTCTGTAGCTCTTGACGCCGGTACCATAGTCCCCTCCTCCTCTCCCGCCGGAGCGGGGTTTTTTTTTGTCAAGAAGAAGGACGGGTCTCTGCGCCCCTGCATAGATTATCGAGGGCTGAATGACATAACAGTGAAGAATCGTTATCCGCTTCCTCTTATGTCTTCAGCCTTCGAGATCCTGCAGGGAGCCAGGTTTTTCACTAAGTTGGACCTTCGTAACGCTTACCATCTCGTGCGCATCAGGGAGGGGGACGAGTGGAAGACGGCGTTTAACACTCCGTTAGGGCACTTTGAATACCGGGTTCTTCCTTTCGGCCTCGCTAACGCTCCAGCTGTCTTTCAGGCATTAGTCAATGATGTCCTGAGAGACATGCTGAACATCTTTGTTTTCGTTTACCTTGACGATATCCTGATTTTTTCACCGTCACTCCAGATTCATGTTCAGCACGTTCGACGTGTCCTCCAGCGCCTTTTAGAGAATTGTCTTTTTGTGAAGGCTGAGAAGTGCACTTTTCATGCCTCCTCCTTCACATTTCTCGGTTCTGTTATTTCCGCTGAAGGCATTAAGATGGATCCCGCTAAGGTCCAAGCTGTCATTGATTGGCCCGTCCCTAAGTCACGCGTCGAGCTGCAGCGCTTTCTCGGCTTCGCGAACTTCTATCGTCGTTTCATCCGTAATTTCGGTCAGGTGGCAGCTCCTCTCACAGCCCTTACTTCTGTCAAGACGTGCTTTAAGTGGTCCGTTTCCGCCCAGGGAGCTTTTGATCTCCTCAAGAATCGTTTTACATCCGCTCCTATCCTTGTTACACCTGACGTCTCTAGACAGTTCGTTGTCGAGGTTGACGCGTCAGAGGTGGGCGTGGGAGCCATCCTTTCTCAGCGCTCCCTCTCTGACGACAAGGTCCACCCATGCGCGTATTTTTCTCATCGCCTGTCGCCGTCGGAACGTAACTATGATGTGGGTAACCGCGAACTGCTCGCCATCCGGTTAGCCCTAGGCGAATGGCGACAGTGGTTGGAGGGGGCGACCGTTCCTTTTGTCGTTTGGACTGACCATAGGAACCTTGAGTACATCCGTTCTGCCAAACGACTTAATGCGCGTCAGGCGCGTTGGGCGCTGTTTTTCGCTCGTTTCGAGTTCGTGATTTCTTATCGTCCGGGCTCTAAGAACACCAAGCCTGATGCTTTGTCTCGTCTCTTCAGTTCTTCAGTAGCCTCCACTGACCCCGAGGGGATTCTCCCTGAGGGGCGTGTTGTCGGGTTGACTGTCTGGGGAATTGAGAGGCAGGTAAAACAAGCGCTCACTCACACTCCGTCGCCGCGCGCTTGTCCTAGGAACCTTCTTTTCGTTCCCGTTCCTACTCGTCTGGCCGTTCTTCAGTGGGCTCACTCTGCCAAGTTAGCCGGCCACCCTGGCGTTCGGGGTACGCTTGCTTCCATTCGCCAGCGTTTTTGGTGGCCCACCCGGGAGCATGACACGCGTCGTTTCGTGGCTGCTTGTTCGGTCTGCGCGCAGACTAAGTCCGGTAACTCTCCTCCTGCCGGCTGTCTCAGGCCGCTTCCTATTCCCTCTCGACCGTGGTCTCACATCGCCTTAGATTTTGTCACCGGACTGCCTTCGTCAGCGGGGAAGACTGTTATTCTTACGGTTGTCGATAGGTTCTCTAAGGCGGCTCATTTCATTCCCCTTGCTAAGCTTCCTTCTGCTAAAGAGACGGCACAAATCATCATCGAGAATGTTTTCAGAATTCATGGCCTTCCGTCAGACGTCGTTTCGGACAGAGGTCCGCAATTCACGTCTCAATTTTGGAGGGAGTTTTGCCGTTTGATTGGGGCTTCCGTCAGTCTCTCTTCCGGCTTTCACCCCCAGTCTAACGGTCAAGCAGAACGGGCCAATCAGACTATTGGTCGCATCTTACGCAGTCTTTCTTTTCGTAACCCTGCGTCTTGGTCAGAACAGCTCCCCTGGGCAGAATACGCCCACAACTCGCTTCCTTCGTCTGCGACCGGGCTATCTCCTTTTCAGAGTAGCCTCGGGTACCAGCCTCCGCTGTTCTCATCTCAGTTCGCCGAGTCCAGCGTCCCCTCCGCTCAGGCTTTTGTCCAACGTTGCGAGCGCACCTGGAAGAGGGTCAGGTCTGCACTTTGCCGTTATAGGACGCAGACTGTGAGGGCTGCTAATAAGCGTAGAACTAAGAGTCCTAGATATTGTCGCGGTCAGAGAGTTTGGCTCTCCACTCAGAACCTTCCCCTTAAGACGGCTTCTCGCAAGTTGACCCCGCGGTTCATTGGTCCGTTCCGTATTTCTCGGGTCATTAATCCTGTCGCAGTTCGACTTCTTCTTCCGCGATACCTTCGTCGCGTCCACCCGGTCTTCCATGTCTCCTGCATCAAGCCCGTCCTTCGCGCCCCCGCTCGTCTTCCCCCCCCCCCCCCCATCCTTGTCGAGGGCGCACCCATCTACAGGGTCCGTAGAATTTTGGACATGCGTCCTCGGGGCCGTGGTCACCAGTACCTCGTAGATTGGGAGGGGTACGGTCCTGAGGAGAGGAGTTGGGTTCCCTCTCGGGACGTGCTGGACCGTGCGCTGATCGAGGATTTCCTCCGTTGCCGCCAGGTTTCCTCCTCGAGTGCGCCAGGAGGCGCTCGGTGAGTGGGGGGGTACTGTCATGTACTGTCATGTTGTGTCTTGTCTCTGTCCTTTCCCTTCACCCTGTCTCCCTCTGCTGGTCATTGTTAGGTTACCTTTTCTCCCCCGCTTTCCCCCAGCTGTTCCTTGTCTCCTCTAACTACCCATTCACCCCGTTTCCCACCTGTTCCCTTTTTTCCCTCTGATTAGGTCCCTATATCTCTCTCTGTTTCTGTTCCTGTCCTTGTCGGATTCTTGTTTGTTGTGTTTCATGCCTGAGCCAGACTATCGTCATGTTTGCTGTAACCTTGTCCTGTCCTGTCGGAATCTGCCGGTCTATCTGAGCCTACCTATGTTTGGTTATTAAAGAAGCTCTGTTTAAGTTAGTTCGCTTTTGGGTCCTCATTCACTCACCATAACAGTGTGCCCGCCTTTACACGCCAGCGCTAATGACCGGTCATTGGTGAACAATAAAGACACGCAACTTTTTGTTTTTGAAGTATAGAATTTAACGACGGCTTGCGGGGAGTGGGATCAGAACAACAACGTCAACAAAAGTTTTTAAAACATTTTTTTTTAAAAAAGCACTTTGGAGTCTGGAATGGCAAAGGGTTATGCACTTGCGGGTCATCTTGGGACAGCGGAAGTAGTTCAACCAATTACCACCTTAATGAGGTGGTCCCTGGTCACTCTCCCTCTCCCTCTCCTTCTGACTGTCTCTGTACACCAAAGAAGCATGCTCCCTCTGAATCGCTCACCAAAGAAGAAGAGCCCACAGAAGGTTTATATACAGTAGGTCTTGGATTGGTTTCTGAACAAACTAGCTAACCTGTATTTGTTCTATTTATCACAACTGTCCCTGGTCTCTGTCTGTCTGTCTGTCTGTCTGTCTGTCTGTCTGTCTGTCTGTCTGTCTGTCTGTCTGTCTGTCTGTCTGTCTGTCTGCCTGCCTGTCTGTCTCTCTCTGTCTCTCTATCTAAGTGCTTTTTTGGCATGGGAAACATACAGTGGCAAGAAAAAATATGTGAACCCTTTGGAATTACACTGGATTTCTGCATAAATTAGTCATAAAATTTGATCTGATCTTCATCTTAGTCACGACAATAGACAAACACAGTGTGCTTAAACTAATAACACACAAATTATTGTATTTTTCTTGTCTATATTGAATACATCATTTAAACATTCACAGTGTAGGTTGGAAAAGTATGTGAACCCCTAGGCTAATGACTTTCCAAAAGCTAATTGGAATCAGGAGTCAGCTAACCTGGAGTCCAATCAATGAGACGAGATTAGCGATGATGGTTAGAGCTGCCCTGCCCTATAAAAAACACTCACAAAATTTGAGTTTGCTATTCACAAGAAGCATTGCCTGATGTGAACCATGCCTTGAACAAAAGAGATCTCAGAAGACCTAAGATTAAGAATTGTTGACTTGCAATATGCTGGAATGGGTTACAAAATATCTCTAAAAGCCTTGATGTTCATCAGTCCACGGTAAGACAAATTGTCTATAAATGGAGAAAGTTCAGCACTGTTGCTACTCTCCCTAGGAGTGGCCGTCCTGCAAAGATAACTGCAAGAGCACAGTGCAGAATGCTCAATTAGGTTAAGAAGAATCCTAGAATGTAGGCTAAAGAGTTACAAAAATCTCTGGAACATGCTAACATCTCTGTTGATGAGTCTATGAGATGTAAAACACTAAACAAGAATGGTGTTCATGGGAGGACACCACGGAAGAAGCCAAGAAATATTGCTGCATGTCTGAAGTTCGCAAAAGAGCACCTCAATGTTCCACAGTGCATCTGGTAAAATATTCTGTGGACAGATTAATTAAGGATCCAACCCTTTTTTTTAACATTTTCGCTTAAAATGACAATACCAAATCTAACTTCAGGACCTGAAGCAAGGATATGCATACTCTTGATACCATTTGAATGAAAAAACATTGAAGTTTGTGGAAATGTGAAATTAATGTAAGAAAATATATCACATTAGATCTGGTAAAAGATAATACAAAGAAAACATGTGCTTTTTTTTGTTTGTCTGTTTTTGTACCATCTTTGAAATGCAAGAAAAAGCCATAATGTATTATTCCAGCCCAGGCACAATTTCGATTTTGGCCACTAGATGGCAGCAGTGTATGTGCCAAGTCTTAAACTGAGCCAATGAACCATTGCATATCTGTTCAAAATGTTGTATCGAGACTGCCCAAATGTGCCTAATAGGTTTATTAATACATTTCAAGTTCATAATTGTGCACTCTCCTCAAACAGCATGATATTATTTAACTGTAATAGCTACTGTAAATTGGACAGTTCAGTTAGATTAACACGAATTTAAGTTTTCTGACCATATTAGATATGTCTATGTCCTGGGATATTTTTTTGTTACTTACAACCTCATGCTAATCACATTAGCCTACATTAACTCAACAGTCCCGCGGGGGTGGGGGGACACCGATCCTGTAGAGGTTAATTAAACTAAAGTTGAATTGTTTGGAAGTAACACAATAAAAAAATGGAACAGCACACCAACATAAAAACCTCATCCCAACTGTAAAGTATGGTGGATGGAGCATCATGGTTTGTGGCTGCTTTGCTGCCTCAGGGCCTGGACAGCTTGCTATGATCAATGAAAAAATGAATTCCCAAGTTTATCAAGACATTTTGCAGGAGAATTTAAGGCTATATGTCCGCCAATTGAATCTCAACAGAAATTGAGTGATTCAACAGGACAACAACCCAAAACACAGAATTAAATCAACAACAGAATGGCTTCAACAGAGAAAATACGCCTTCTGGATTTGCCCAGTCAGAGTCCTGACCTCAACCCGATTTAAAATGCTGTGGCATGACATTGAGAGCGGTTCACACCAGACATCCTAAGAATATAATATTGCTGAACTGAAACAGTTTTGTAAAGATGAATGGTCAAATATTCCTCCTGACCATTGTGCAGGTCTGATCCCCAACTACAGAAAACGTTTGGTTGAGTTTATTGCTGCCAAAGGAGGGTCAACAAGTTATTAAATCCAAGGGTTCACATACTTTAACCACCCTACACTGTGGAAAAAGTACACTGTGTGTTCAATGAAAACATACAGTAAAAACGTATAATTGTTTGTGTGTTTTTAGTTTAAGCAGACTTTGTTTGTCTATTGTTGTGACTTAGATGAAGATCAGATAACATTTTATGACCAATTTAAGCAGAAATCCAGGTACATTGGCTTGCGAAAGCATTCACCCCCCTTGACATTTTTCCTATTTTGTTGCCTTGCAACCTGGAATTAAAATTGATTTTTTTTGGGGGGGTTGTATCATTTTATTTACACAACAGGCCTACCAATTTTAAGATGCAAAATATTTTTTTTATTGTGAAACAAACAAGAAATAAGACAAAAAAACAGAACTTGACTGTGCATAACTGTTCACCCCCCCAAAGTCAATACTTTGTAGATCCACCTTATGCAGAAATTACAGCTGCAAGTCTCTTGTATGTCTCTATAAGCTTGGCACATCTAGCCACTGGGATTCTTTCCCATTCTTCAAGGCAAAACTGCTCCAGCTCCTTGAAGTTGGATGGGTTCCGCTGGTGTTCAGCAATTTTAAGTCCTACAACAGATCTTCAATTGGATTGAGGGATGGGCTTTGACTAGGCCATTCCAAAACATTTACATGTTTCTCCTAAAACCACTCAAGTGTTGCTTTAGCAGTAAACGTAGGGTCATTGTCCTGCTGGAAGGTGAACCTCGGTCCCAGTCTCAAATCTCTGGAAGACTGAAACAGGTTTCCCTTAAGAATTTCCCTGTATTTAGCTACATCCATTCCTTCAATTCTGACCAGTTTCCCAGTCCCTGTCAATAAAAAACATCCCCACACCATGCTTCACTGTGGGGATGGTCTTCTCAGGGT
Source organism: Oncorhynchus mykiss (assembly GCF_013265735.2). Lineage (NCBI taxonomy): Eukaryota > Metazoa > Chordata > Actinopteri > Salmoniformes > Salmonidae > Oncorhynchus > Oncorhynchus mykiss. The sequence goes on along the minus strand of NC_048572.1, from coordinate 30,104,313 downwards.
GATGAGAGGTGTTGGGTTTGCACCAGACATTGCGTTTCCGTTGATGGTCAAAAAGCTACATTTTTGTCTCATCTGACTAGAGTACCTACTTCCATATGTCTGGGGAGTCTCCCACATGCCTTTTGACGAACACCAATACTGTTAGCTTGTTTTCTTCTTGATGCAATGGCTTTTTTCTGTCCACTGTTCCATAAAGCACAGCTCTGTGGAGTGTATTTTTTATTTTACCTTTATTTAACTAGGCAAGTCAGTTAAGAACAAATTCTTATTTTCAATGACAGCCTAGGAACAGTGAGTTAACTGCCTTGTTTGGCTTGTATGGCTTAAAGTGGTCCTATGGACAGATACTCCAATCTCCTCTGTGGAGCTTTGCAGCTCCTTCAGGGTTATCTTGGTCTCTTTGTTACCTCTCTGATTAATGCTCTCCTTGCCTGGTCCGTGAGTTTTGGTGGGCTGCCTTCTCTTTGCAGGTTTGTTGTGGTGCATTATTCATTAAAAAAATTGATTTAATGGTGCGCCGTGGGATGTTCAAAGTTTCGGATATTTTTTTATAACCCAAACCTGATCTGTACTTCTCCACAACTTTATCCCTGACCTGTTTGGAGAGCTCCTTGGTCTTCATGGTGCCGCTTGCTTGGTGGTGCCCCTTGCTTAGTGATGTTGCAGACTCTGGGGCCTTTCAGAACAGTTGTATATACAGTTGAGGTCGGAAGTTTACATACACTTAGGTTGGAGTCATTAAAACCCATTTTCAACCACTCCACAAATTTCTTGTAAACAAACTATAGTTTTGGCAAGTCGGTTAGGACATCTACTTTGTGCATGACACAAGTCATTTTTCCAACAATTGTTTACAGACAGATTATTTCACTTATAATTCACTGTATCACTATTCCAGTGGGTCAGAAGTTTACATACACTAAATTGACTGTGCCTTTAAACAGCTTGGAAAATTCCAGAAAATGATGTCATGGCTATAGAAGCTTCTGAGGCTAATTTACATAATTTCAGTCAATTGGAGGTGTACATGTGGATGTATTTCAAGGCCTACCTTCAAACTCAGTGCCTCTTTGCTTGACATCATGGGAAAATCAAAAGACATCAGCCAAGACCTCAGAAACAAATTGTAGACCTCCACAAGTCTGGTTCATCCTTGGGAGCAATTTCCAAACGCCTGAAGGTACCAGGTTCATCTGTACAAACAATAGTACGCGAGTATATACACCATAGGGCCATGCAGCCGTCATACCGCTCAAGAAGGAGACGCGTTATGTCTCCTAGAGATGAACGTACTTTGGTGCGAAAAGTGCAAATCAATCTCAGAACAACAGCAAAGGACCTTGTGAAGATGCTGGAGGAAACAGGTACAAAAGTATCTATATCCACAGTAAAACAAGTCCTATATTAACATATCATGAAAGGCCGCTCAGCAAAGAAGAAGCCACTGCTCCAAAATCACCATAAAAAAAGCCAGACTATGGTGTGAAACTGCACATGGGGACAAAGATCATACGTTTTGGAGAAATGTCCTCTGGTCTGATGAAACAAAAATAGAACTGTTTGGCCAAAATGACCATCATTATGTTTGGAGGAAAAAGGGGGAGGCTTGCAAGCCAAAGAACACCTCCCAACTGTGAAGCACGGGGGTTGCAGCATCATGTTGTGGGGGTGCTTTGCTGCAGGAGGGATTGGTGCACTTTACAAAATAGATGGCATCACAAGGATGGGAAATTATGTGGAAATATTGAAGCAACATCTCAAGACATCAGTCAGGGAGTTAAAGCTTGGTCGCAAATGGGTCTTCCAAATGGACAATGACCCCAAGCACACTTCCAAAGTTGTGGCAACATGGCTTAAGGACAACAAAGTCAAGGTATTGGAGTGGCCATCACAAAGCCCTGACCTCATGCTATAGAATATCTGAGAGCAAAAAATTCACCCTACTTATTGTGGGAAGTTAGCTCAACCACAGGATGGTTTAGCTAACGTAGGCTAATGCGATTAGCATGAGTTTGTAAGTAATAAGAACATTTCCCAGGACATAGACATATCTGATATTGGCAGAAAGCTTAAATTATTGTTAATCTATCGACATTGTCTAATTTACAGTTGCTATTACAGTGAAATAATACCATGCTATTGTTTGAGGAGAGTGCACAATTTTGAACATGAAAAGTTATTAATTAACAAATTTGGCACAATTGGGAAGTCTTGATATAACATTTTGAACCGAAATTCAATGGTTCATTAGATCAGTCTCACACTTTGTACATACACTGATGCCATCTAGTGGCCAAAATCTGAATTGCACCGGGGCTGGAATAATACATTATGTCCTTTCTCTTGCATTTCAAATATTGTGGTACAAAAAAATACAAAACAACGTTTTTTTTTTTTTGTATTATCTTTTACCAGATCTATTGTCTTATATTCTACTACATTCCTTTCACATTTCCATACATTTCAAAGTGTTTCCTTTCAAATGGTACCAAGAATATGCATATCCTTGCTTCAGGGCCTGAGCTACAGGCAGTTAGATGTGGGTATGACATTTTAGGCTAAAATTGAAAAAAAAAGGGGGCTAATCCTTAAGAGGTTTTAAACATTTTAAAGGCAATGCTACCAAATACTAACTGAGTGTATGTAAACTTCTGACCCACTGGGAATGTGATGAAAGAAATTAAATCTGAAATAAATCATCCTCTACTATTATTCCGACATTTCACATTCTTAAAATAAAGTGGTGATCCTAACTGACCTAAAACAGGGAATTTTAACTAGGATTAAATGTCCGGAATTGTGAAAAACTGAGTTTAAATGTATTGGGCTAAGGTGTATGTAAACAAAATAGGGAAAAACGCCAAGGAGGATGAATACTTTTGCAAGACACTGTAATTCCAAAGGGTTCACATATTTGTTCTTGCCACTGTATGTTTACATTGCCAAAGAAAGTGAAATAGATAATAAACAAAAGTGAAATAAACAATACAAAAATGAACAGTAAACATTCCAAAAGAATAAAGATATTTCAAATGTCATGTTATGTGCAAAATTGGAAAATAAATCAACATAAATATGGGTGTTTGTTCTTCCCTGGATGCCTTTTATCTTTTTACTTTCTTGTATTTCACCCAGTAGATATGGGAGTTTATCAAAACTGGGTTTGTTTTCGAATTCTTTGTTGATCTGTGTAATCTGAGGGAAATATGTGTCTCGAATATGGTCATGCACTTGGCAGGAGGATAGGAAGTGCAGCTCAGTTTCCACCTAGTTTTGTTGTCAGACTGCACATAGCCTGTCTTCTCTTGAGAGCCATGTCTGACTACGTTGACCTTTCTCAATAGCAAGGCTATGCTCACTGAGTCTGTACATAGTCAATGCTTTTTTTAAAGTCTGGGTCAGTCACAGTGGTCAGGTATTCTGCCACTGTGTATTCTCTGTTTAGGGCCAAATAGCGTTCTAGTTTGCTCCGTTTGTTTGTTAATTCTTTCCAATGTGTCAAGTAATTATCTTTTTGTTTTCTCATGATTTGGTTGGGTCTAATTATGTTGTTGTCCTGAGGCTCTGTGGGGTCTGTTTGTGTTTGTGAACAGAGCCCCAGGACCAGCTTGCTTAGGGGACTCTTCTCCAAGTTAATCTCTCTGTTGGTGATGGCTTTCTTAGGGAAGGTTTGGGAATCGCTTTCTTTTAGGTGGTTGTAGAATTTAACGGCTCTTTTCTGGATTTTGATAATTAGCGGGTATCGGCCTAATTCTGCTCTGCATGCATTATTTGGTGTTTTACGTTGTACACAGAGTGTCACGTTCTGACCATCGTTCGTGTGTGTTTTCATTGTTTTAGTGTTGGTCAGGGCGTGAGCTCGGTGGGCATTCTATGTTGGATGTCTTGTTTGTCTATTTCTATGTCTGGCCTGATATGGTTCTCAATCAGAGGCAGGTGTTAGTCATTGTCTCTGATTGGGAACCATATTTAGATAGCCTGGGTTTCACTGTGTGTTTGTGGGTGATTGTCCTTAGTGTCTTGATGTCCTTGTTCTGTGTGTATGTGCACCAGTATTAGGCTGTTTCGGTTTTCGTTACGTTTATTGTTTTGTAGTGTTTGTATCGATTCGTGTTTTACGTTAGTTTTAATAAACATGGATCACAATCTACACGCCGCATTTTGGTCCGACTCTCCTTCACATACAGAAAACCGTGACACAGAGGATATTTTTGCAAAATTCTGCATGCAGTCTCAATTTGGTGTTTGTCCAATTTTGTGAATTCTTGGTTGAGGACTCTCTCTCTCCATACCTTCCTCCCTCCCTCTTTTTCTCTCTAACTTTAACTGACGTTTCCCTCTATAGCCTGTGTATTCTGGTAGTTTGCTGTAAAACACAGTTCTTGACCGTGGTGTTGCTTTATTCATGAAGTTCAATAAGGAGGCCTTTGAAGTTGATGAATTATTAAACACAACACTTTTTGAATCATCTTTCACTTTGGTAAATACTTCCTGTAGTCAGTCGCCATGGTAATAAACTAAGTAGTTAGTGCCTAATGATGGAATGGAAGAGTATGAGGGGGATACAGTCGGCCAGGTCCTTCAGTCTCATACTAAATACATTACTATGGGAGAAGACACAGTTGGCTATCAGACCTGGGTTCAAATACTTATAGAAATCTTTCAAATACTTTTAGTATTTGCTTTGATCTCCCCGGATTGCCATATGGGAGGGGTTTGCAGTTTTTTGTCTCTTTTATTCAATCAAGAACATTAGTACTTAAAACCAGTGTGTGAACAAATGATAATAGATGACATTACTCATTAGTGATGACCGGCTGTATTCTCCCTAATATAATTACAGTATCTCTCTCTCTCTCTCTTTCAATTTGCTTAATTGGCATGACGTGACAATGTACACTGCCGTTCAAAAGTTTGGGGTCATGTAGAAATGTCCTTGTTTTTGAAAGAAAAGCAAATTTTTTTCTCCCATTAAAATAACGTCAAATTGATCAGAAATACAGCGTAGACATTGTTAATGTTGTAAATGACTGTTGTAGGTGGAAACGGCAGATTTTTAAAGGAATATCTACATAGGCGTAGGGAGGCCCATTATCAGCAACCATCACTCCTGTATTCCAATGGCACATTGTGTTGGCTAATCCAAGTTTTAACATTTTAAAAGGCTAATTGATCATTAGAAAACCCTTTTTGCAATTAAGTTAGCACAGCTGAACACTGTTGTCCTGATTAAAGAAGCAATAAAACGGGCTTAACTTTGGACTAGTTGAGTGTCTGGAGCATCAACATTTGTGGATTTGATTACAGGCTCAAAATGGCCAGAAACAAAGACCTTTCTTCTGAAATTCGTCAGTCTTTATTGTCTTTACTGAGAAATGAAGGCTATTCCATGTGAGAAATTGCCAAGAAATTGAAGATCTCGTACAACGCTGTGTACTACTCCATTCACAGAACAGCGCAAACTTTTTCTAACCAGAATAGAAAGAGGAGTGGGAGGCCCTGGTGCAAAACAGAGCAAGAGAACAAGTACAATAGACTGTCTAGTTTGAGAAACAGACGCCTCACAAGTCCTCAACTGGCAGCTTAGTACCCGCAACACTCCAGTCTCAACGTCAACAGTGAAGAGGCGACTCTGGGATGCTGGCATTCTAGGCAGAGTTGCAAAGTAAAAGCCATATCTCAGACTGGCCAATAAAAAGAAAAGATTAAGATGGGCAAAACACAGACACTGGACAGAGGAAGATTGGAAAAAAGTGTTATGGACAGAGAAATCTAAGTTTGAGGTGTTCGGATCACAAAGAAGAACAGTCGTGAGACACAGAAACAATGAAAAGATGCTGGAGGAGTGCTTGAAGCCATCTGTCAAGCATGGTGGGGGCAATGTGATGGTCTGGGAGTGCTTTGGTGGGGGTAAAGTGGGAGATTTGTACAGGGTAAAAGGGATCGTAAGAATTGCCCATCAAGCCAATCCAATTTGTGGGAGGTTTTTCAGGAGCATGGGGTGAAATCTCTTCAGATTACCTCAACAAATTGACAACTAGAATACGAAAGGTCTGCAAGGCTGTAATTGGTGCAAATGGAGGATTCTTTGACGAAAGCAACGTCTGAAGGGAACAATTATTTAATTACCCAACTTTGTCAACTGTTTGATTGCTGGGTATTTAACCTACCATCAGATATGCTTGCAGGATGATATCTTATCTGACACCTGAAGATCTTGTTCTGACTCAGCTGATTTTGCATGTTAGTAGTGGATTATTATGTCATTACTTGACCCTTCAGTGGAACAACACAATCAGAAGAGTTTGGCTGTACTCTGATGACAAACACTACTTTGTTCCTGACCACAGATCGGTCTGTTCATAGAGACACATCCTTTCTTATCAGTAATATGCAACCATTTGATCAGTCAATCAATCAATCGCATTTCATTCTAAAGCCCTTTCGACATCAGCAGATTTCATAAAGTGCTTATACAGAAACCAAGCGTAAAACCTCAAACAGCAAGCAATGTTGACGTCGAACCTAGGAAGAAACCTAGAGACGATCCAGGCTCTGAGGGGTGGCCAGTCCTCTTCCGGCTGTGCCGTGGGAGATTATAAGAGCACATAGCCATTAAGGTTAGATCGTTCTTCAAGATGTTCCAACGATAATTCCATAACACACATCAGACTTCGTTCTTATCCACTTTTCCTCGATCAGCAGTAACACCAAGAACACTCTTTCCTACGATGTTTGATTTTCAAGGGCATTCATCACCCCGTCTGTTTGACGTCGTGACATTGGGGAGTAGGGCATGGATCCTGCAGTGGGATGAATAGATAAATAAAGCAGTGATCTGCCTGTGAGCGGTGTGATGGTGATGGGGTTGGTCTAACTGGCTGATAAAAAAGCAGTTGGTCTCATCAGAGAGAGATGAAGTGATGTGTTGAAACAACCGCGGGCTCCGTTAATTGCAACTACTTGAATCAACCCGACGACGGTAAGGTGATTTGAGCAAGCAGAACAAGTCAATGTGACACAGGAAACAGCTCGGGCAGGTATGAGTGTGTGTGTGTGCCAGTGTTAGAACAAAGAGACCAGGTATCTAACAGGAGCGCCTTAAGAACAGAACAATTTAACAGAACAACATGATCTATGATTAGATAGTCACTAACACCCACCAGGCAGGAGTAAAGGTTTTGTTCTCCATAGAATTCAACTGGGACACATTTGAAGATTATGGACCTGCAACGTATAACATATGTCTGCAATAGTGAGGAATCTTCAACCTTGATTTCTGACTCCATAATGCAACAATAAATGAATGACTTATTGCCCATGTGACATTGAGTGTGTTTATAGTAATACGAAAATGGTTGTTGGTTTAAATGACTGACACGCACACACACACGCACGCACGCACGCACGCACACACACACACACACACACACACACACACAAACACACACACACACACACACACACACACACACACACACACACACACACACACACACACACACACAAACAGACACAGTCTGGAGTTTGAATGAACAGTCAATCAAACAACACTGTCCTGACCTTGCTCGGTTGCCATGAGGCCAAACTTCCTGTCTGTGGTGGAGGTGTGTGTGTGTGCGCGTGTGTGTGTGTCTGTCTGTGTGTGTGCGTGTGTGTGTGCGTGCGCGTGCGTGTGTGCGTGTGTGTGCGCGCCCGCGCGCGCGTGTGTGTGTGTGGTGGGCGGCACAGGGAGGAACCGGGCACCATTGTCATGGTATCACTCTATTAATGCAGTGGAGGAAACACAGACAGGGCACTCATTCATCATCATATACAGAATGAAGAACACACACACTCCACTTCCAGAGAGAGAGAAAGAGAGTGTATTGTATGTGTGAGAGAGAGAGAGAGAACGGGAGAGAGAGAGACACACACAGAGAGACAGAAAGACAGAGAAAGCAGCATTTTTCAGCACTAGGAAAAATGGAGGGAGGGAGGGAGGGAGGGAGGGAGGGAGGGAGGGAGGGAGGGAGGGAGGGAGGGAGGGAGGGGAGATTCACTTGGCAGGGGAGGAGACGTTTCAACTGGTCTTTTTATCACCAGATTGCTTTCTTCCTCTTCTAGTGTTGTTGTGGTAAGTGATGTGACATCACACACTTCCACTGTTCTCACTTGAGCTCCAAAGAGCCTGTGTGTCTCTGTGTGTGTGTGCGTACGTTTGGGCGTGCGTCTGTTTTGGCTCTGTGTATGTGTGCGTGTGTTTGTGTGTTAAAGCCTGTGAGAGTTTCACACCATGCTCAGACTAAATTAGTGGAACCCAATAAAGTAGAGCAGTAGTCTCCAATGAATATGAAAATGAAATTAAATTAACTTTAGCTGAAGTTGAATTAGGGAGATGCTCATATTATTCGGAGATCTCTGGTAATGTATGGTGAATGAAGTATGTGGTAGTGTTGTCGTCTTTACAGGGACAGTGGATCTGGTTGTGTGTCTTGTATGACTGAGATAAAAACCATTCAGTCAAACCCTTATACACTGTGAAGAAAACCAGGAAGTGACAGCCCCCTCAGCCTTGTAGTCTTTCAACTTTTGTCTACATATTTTTTTGTGGCCTTCAATGTGCAAAATCTTAACGCAGTGGTCTTCAAGTGCAAAAATGTAATAAAAAAGCATCAAGTAGAAGTCATTTAATCCACAAACACAAATAGAATTCTATGTATGTCTTAATAAATGGCTGCGTTTTCATGAATTTGATGATCTCATGGTGAATCCTGTTAAAACCGCAATGTCAGCGATACGGAAGTCAAATGGAAGTGGCTGTCACTTTAACAGCGAATTAAGGAGAGTCCTTTTTTTGTACTGTGTTGTATTCTACTGTATAAAAATGTATGTGGCCGGAGGGGTTCTGACGATGCAGCAGCAGCAGTGTGTGTGTGTGTGTGTGTGTGTGTGTGTGTTATGCTCTGGCTGTGTGTCATGTATGACAGGCCTCTGCAGGACGGGAACACACTCCATCTCGTGACCTTCGCAAGTGCTAATGCGGTTGCCATGGCAGCACGGCGTGACGCTTTTGACAGCTCTGATTTGCCCTTGATAGAAGCAGAGCCACAGGGGGAGATATCACACATGGAGACGTATGCAGACATACACATGGAGACGTACAGGGCACAAGTACTGTATATACACACACACACACACACACCGATACACACACACTCCTACTATTCAGTCAAACACGCACGCACGCACGCACACACACACACACACACAAACTGTGTGCGCAGATTGATTCATTCAGTAGGTGTGAGGAGCCCTGCTGATACATACTGTTAGGAGAAGCTGTATGAAAATAGGAAAAGAGAGCTGGTTATGAGTCTCCCCTTTCATCCTTCCTTCCTCCCTCTTTCAATCGCTTGTCATTTCAATTTGCAATGTCATCCTAGGGTTCAGGGTTCAAGGAGAGGTGGGGTGATGTCACAAGGAGAAACAGGAGAGAAAAACACTGACTCTATCTAGCAGATAGCGGTGAATCACTACCAGATACGGTAATCCCGCGAACTGCAGGACATTATGGATAGCTGTGGAGGTAGAGAGGCTGGATATCCTGCAACACTAATACAATGTCCTGACTTCCTCCAGATCTGGTCTATCTTTTATCTCTGTCTGCGCCGGCAGAGAGGCGTGCAGAGAGACTGGAGACCTAGAGTGCATCTTGTTGACGTTGATAAAGCAGTGTGGGTTGTTTTCTACAGCGTGTGTGTGTGTGTGTGTGTGTGTGTGTGTGTGTGTTTGAGAGGGATTTTCTTGGGGGGTGTATTGGATGTTTTGAGGATGGGGGAGGTTTTGAGGATGGGGGGGAGAGTGATTAGGGAAGTGAGGGTGGAATATATACAGTACCAGTCCAAAGTTTGGACACACTTACTCATTCAAGGGTTTTTCTTAATTTGTACTATTTTCTACATTGTAGAATAATAGTGAAGACATCAGAACTATGAAATAACACATATGGAATCATGTAGTAACCAAAAAAGTGATAAACAAATCAAAACATATTTTATATTTGAGATTCTTCAAGGTAGCCACCCTTTGCCTTGATGACAGCTTGACACACTCTTGGCATTCTCTCAACCAGCTTCATCTGGAATGCTTTTCCGACAGTCTTGAAGGAGTTCTCACATATGCTGAGCACTTGTTGGCTGCTTTACCTTCCTTTTCCTTCCTGCAGTCTAACTCATCCCAAACCATCTCAATTGGTGATTGTGGAGACCAGGTCATCTGATGCAGCACTCCATCACTCTCCTTATTGGTCAAATAGCCCTTACACATCCTGGAGGTGTGTTGGGTCATTGTCCTGTTGAAAAACAAACGATAGTCCCACTAAGCGCAAACCAGATGGGATGGAGTATCACTGCAGAAAGCTGTGGTAGCCATGCTGGTTAAATGTGCCTTGAATTGTAAATAAATCACAGACAGTGTCATTAGCAAAGCACCCCCACACCATCACACCTCCTCCTCCTCCATACATCACGGTGGGAACCACACGTGTAGATCATCCGTTCACCTACTCTGCGTCTCACAAAAAACACGGCAGTTAGAACCAAAAATCTAGAAGTTGGACTCATCAGACCAAAGGCAGATTTTCACCGGTCTAATGTCCATTGCTCATGTTTCTTGGCACAAGCAAGTCTTTTCTTATTATTGATGTCCTTTAGTAGTGGTTTCTTTGCAGGAATTCAACCATGAAGGCCTGATTTACTCGGTCTCCTCTGAACTGTTGAGATGTGTCTGTTAGTCTGTTACTTGAACTCTGTGAAGCATTTATTTGTGCTGCAATTTCTGAAGCTGGTAACGCTAATGAACTTATCCTTTGCAGCAGAGGTTACACTCTTTCTTGTGGCGGTCCTCATGAGAGTCAGTTTCATCCAAGCATTGGTGCGGCTGGCTTCTGGGTTAAGTGGGCATTGTGTCAAGAAGCAGTGCGGCTGGGTTGGGTTGTGTTTCAGAGGACCCACGGCTCTTGTAAAAAATGTTGACCTTCATGTCTTAAAGTAATGATGGACTGTTGTTTCTCTTTGCTTATTTGAGCTGTTCTTGCCATATTATGGACTTGGTCTTTTACCAAATAATGGCCATCTTCTGTACACCAACCCTACTTTGTCAACGCAAAAAGAAGGAAAGAAATTCCACATTTTAACTTTTCATAAGGCATACCTGTTAATTTAAATGCATTCCAGGTAACTACCTCATGAAGCTGGTTGTGAGAATGCCAAGAATGTGTAAAGCTGTCAAACAGTGGCTACTTTGAAGAATTTCAAAGTATAAAATATATCACACTTTTTTGGTTACTCCATGATTCCATATGTGTTATTTCATAGTTTTGATGTCTTCAGTATTATTCTACAATGTAGAAAATAGTAAAAATACAGAAAAACCCTGGAATGAGTAGGTGTCCAATCTTTTGACTGGTACTGTATGTCTCAAAGGATTCTTGGACCCAGTGGACCTCTGAGACGAAAGGCGTTCAGGGGAATTTATGGAACCCACCTCGGTTTTCAATCCATCTAAAGCATATTGCATGATCTGTTTGATTTTATCCTCTGATATTTGGCAGGCGTGTTAATTAAGGAATCGCTGTGGTGCCATAAGGCTTGATCCCTGCCATGGCTGCTTGCAGCTATATTTCTACCTTAGCTCCAGGTGGACGTTGTTGCAGTCCCCTATCCCAACCTCCGTGACTATGATTATGAGCTTGACAACAAAGATGACAGTGTTATTCCCACGAACTAGCTACTCTGTAGCTCATGTCAGCTCATTGTTTTACTTTCCCAACAGTGCACACTTGAATGGCCAATTTTCACCAATTACTGTTTTAATCCAGGCCAATTGATGGCTGGTTGTGTCTGATGCTCTGAGGGCGTGAGGAGGCCATGGTGAATTGATGACCTGACTATCACTTTGCCCCCCAACCCCCCCCCCCCCCCCCCCGCCTCCCTCTGCTCCCCTAATTGCCATAATGAGAGGATTAAGGCAGAGAGTAACAAGCCTCTCTGTCACTCCTGGCCCAGCTCGGCACACACACTCTCCCAAACCGCCACCGCCACACAGTGAAGGAGGACACCATTGATAAGCTAGACTGGAGGAGAAGCCCTCTCACTCTGACAAGACACAATTAACCCACACTGACTAGAAGCTGCACGCTATCTCTTAAGTACAGCACTCCTTTCGCTGTTTCCTCGGTCTCGTTTCTTTCTGTCTCCCTTTCTCTCTGTCTTGTAGTCTGTTTCTTTCTCTTTTTCTCTCTAGTTCTGTTTCTCTCTCTCTACCCCCTCTCTCTCTTTCGCCACCCCTCCCTCTCTCCCTCCCTCTCTCTCTCTGTATGTCTATTTCTTTTGATTCCATCTCACTCTCTCTCTGCTCCTGTCTTCTCATTATCTGTGCTGCGGTACAGTCAGCGTGGTCACTAGAAATAGACTTAGCTATTGGACGTTTGACAAGGTCCTGAGAACGTCGATATGCGCCTTCCTCGGTGCTCGCACAAAACAAAATGGCACCAACCTGTGATGCCCGGAGCCGAAGCGCGCTTTTTAGACCACCAGCCATGAGAATACTTGATGGTATGACGTCGGTTGGTTTGCAGAGCCTTCCCCAAACCACTGCCTTAACCTTAACCACCTTTTGAGTTGTTTCTGTTTTTACCCTGTAACCACACAGAATGAATGCGTCAAAAATAGATGCTCATGTGGGCCTCCCGAGTGGCGCAGCAGTCTAAGACCCTGCGTCGGAGGACGCAAGGCTCTCGACCTTTGCCTCTCCCGAGTCCGTAACGGGAGTTGCAGCGAAGAGACAAGACTTAACTACCAATTGGAAACCATGAAATTGGGGAGAAAAAGGGGTAAAAAAAATACAAAAATACCAAAAAAATTAAATAGATGTTCATCCATAATATGTTGAATTTCGAAGAGAAACTATGAAATCGTGTTGAGTACAGTAGCCCGGGGCTGTTCGCCTGCAGCTGATGTTGTCGACAGGCTTTAATCATTACATGGGGCTGATTTAACTCTCTGGTTAAAATTCACTGCTCTTTGTTCTCCTTGGCCAAGCCACAAATGGAACCCTATCCCTTATATAGTACAGTACTTCTGGCCAGAGCTGTGTGTTTTACAGGCCATCTGGGTGAGAAGATGGAGAACAGAGGAGGAGAGGGGAAACCTAAGGCCTATTCTTTAATTAGAAACAACAGACTGTAAATATCACAATTTGTTTTGATGTCTGTTCTTTTCAATGTTGAGTTCTTTCTACAAACACGGAAAGGTAACCTGGTGGCTCTGTCTGGCCTATATGCCTACCCTAAACTACCCTAATGTATTCTTGGGACCAAAAACTCGATCTCACCATTTGTTTTTCTGTCCGTTCAAGTCAGTGTGAATATTCTTAACAGGCATGCAAAGACAACCCAAAGCTCTATCTCGTTTCATTGCCCTTCCCTTACTGTCTAATTTCTTCAGATTCAAAACGAATGAAGTTTTCACTCTTGTAAAAAATAAATAATAATAATTCTCTTTTTGTCCGTTCAATTTCACACGAAGTTCCCCTGAACCATGTCTGTCCTTAAAGCTGAGATCCGCAATAAGGAGAAATACTGCCGCTTGGCACTCCAGGCACATTTGTTATTGTTCTGTTTATTCAACGGCGGAGAGGAGCTCCAGCATCAAGGTAATACAAACTGTCCTGCATGCAGTACATCTGCTGTTCTATTGCACGTGCTATGATGGGCAATGAGGGTTCATTGTTTGAAATAAGATATCTGTTGTTGTAATATCGCAAACGGACATGGCAGTTTCACCGCTACGGATTCCAACTTTAATAGGCCTGCATTGACTATTGAGGCTGACAGTAGTTTTCACGCCAAAGGTTAACACTATCGCTCAACACACTTAAAATGACAATAAACCATCTCACTGATTGACGAGTTCAAGCCAGTACTCTACCTTTCCATGCTCTTTCCTCCCTCCCTTCCTCCCCCTTTCCATCCCTCTCTCTCTCCCTCTCTCCCTTGCTCTTTGTCTACATGAGATTTTGTTACGCTCGTTAGCTGAACCGCTCAATCAACCCATTCTAATTAAAATGATACACACGCACACATACTGTACACACAGACACATGCATTAATTCACACGAGCCCACACACACACAGATTAGAGGGTGATGAAATTCTTATCTCAGGCATATCTCATAGCCTAGGTAAACAGGACCTAGTCTGTTGTAGACATTATGGGCCTATTGCAATGAACATTGGCCAGCGTACAAACACAAGGTATTCTCTTGTTAAACCATCAATCAGTGTTGAATTCACCGGCACAGCTGATCTCAATTGCAACCATCAATGCCCACTTGGCACAGACCTCAAGTCAACGTCTATTCCACGTTAGTTCAACATAATTTCATTGAAACAACATGGAAGCAACATTGAGTCAACCAGTGGCCACTGATTTACCGATCCTTAAAGTGGACGTGGAAGTTATCTTTAGTTCCTGATTGCTGGCAATTAAAAATATATATATTTCACTCTGTGGTGGGTATTATCATTTCAACAAATTGATTATGCTTTTTTAAGAGACGAATGGCGATAGATCTATTTGAAAATCATTCTAAACAACTGAAATAAAGTATTTCTTTGTTTACTGTGGCAAATTACCCGACACCTTGTACGAATGGAAAACTGTTCATTACAATTTGTCTTTCAAAAAAACGTTGTCTTTAAAAAGTATGGTCATTTCTCATCAAGATCGGGGGAAATATCCCTGGACTGTCCATAGTTGAAATGTGTCAAGTCAATCGTGTTGTGTTAGGTCTGTATAATCTATATTTTGTATCAAATGAAAATGTAGTCTAATAAAGTTATTTCAAATAGCACACATTATTTAGCCATTTAAGGTGAATGTTTGAATTAAATATACAGTAGGCCTATCACTTCTATATCCTTGTACTAATAAGTATTTTGTTATTAATCAGCCTTGATTTCTGATGCTCCTGATAGGTTGATATTACATTGGGGGTGGGAGTAGAGAGCATAGACGCAGCTGTCTAGTACCATAATCAGTTGACACGGTAACAGCGAGAGATCAACTGATACGCTTGTTTATTCTCGTAGGCAACAAGGCTGGTGACTAAATGGCATTGAAACCAAGTGTGGATTCGGGTTAGTCAGTTATTGTGTCTTTGTTTAGTCTGGAGGTTGACCCCATGGGGGATGGGTTTACAGCCAACCTCAACATATTACCGGACCGGAGTGTGTATGAGGAGTGTTTTAAGAATCAACCCAGTGCCGCTGGTTTTGTGTGTGTGCGTATGTGTTTTTGCATCTATTGAACATACACACTCCGGTCCGGTAATATGTTGAGGTTGGCTGTAAACCCATCCCCCATGGGGTCAACCTCCAGACTAAACAAAGACACAAAAACTGACTAACCCGAGTCCACACTTTGTTTCAATGCCATTTAGTCACCAGCCTTGTTGCCTTGTTGCCTGAAATATACTAGTCTTTTGAGACACAAGGGGGGTCTAGATAGTATTCCGGTGTAGACACAACTCTCAATAGGGAGTCAGTCTACTCCTCCACTTTGGTCTTGTTCCAATATTTCTATATCCTGAGTGCGTCAGTCTCTATGTGTGTGTGTGTGTGTGTGTGCGTGCATGAGCGCAGTGGTGGAAAAAGTACCGTATTGTCCTTTTTGAGTAAAAGAAAAGATACCTTAATAGAAAATGACTCAAGTAAAAGTGAAAGTCACCGAGTGAAATAGTACTTGAGTAAAAGTTTAAAAGTATTTGGTTTTAAATATACTGAAGTATCAAAAGTAAAAGTACAAATACTTTCTAATTTCTTATATTAAGCAAACCATTACGGATAGCCAGGGGCTTTCTCCAACACTCAGACATCATTTACAAATGAAGCATGTGTGTTTAGTGAGTCCGCCAGATCAGAGGCAGTAGGGATGACCTGGGGATGTTCTCTGTTTAGTGAGTCCGCCAGATCAGAGGCAGTAGGGATGACCTGGGGATGTTCTCTGTTTAGTGAGTCCGCCAGATCAGAGGCAGTAGGGATGACCTGGGGATGTTCTCTGTTTAGTGAGTCCTCCAGATCAGAGGCAGTAGGGATGACCTGGGGATGTTCTCTGTTTAGTGAGTCCACCAGATCAGAGGCAGTAGGGATGACCTGGGGATGTTCTCTGTTTAGTGAGTCCACCAGATCAGAGGCAGTAGGGAGGACCTGGGGATGTTCTCTGTTTAGTGAGTCCTCCAGATCAGAGGCAGTAGGGATGACCTGGGGATGTTCTCTTGATAAATGCATATATTGGAGCATTTTCCTGTCCTACTAAGCATTCAAGGTATAATGAGTACTTTTGGATGTCAGGGAAAATGTATGGAGAAAAAATACATTATTTTCTTTAGGACTGTAGTGAAGTAAAAGTTATCAAAAGTATAAATAGTAAAGTACAGATACCCCCAATAACGATTTAAGCAGTACTTTAAAATATGTTGTACTTAAGTTTAAAAAATGCATGCGTGTGTGTTTGTCTGTTGATCAGACTGTCTATGTGTGTGTACTCCTTTCGTTTGAGTTTTCCCCCAATCTTTCTATATCCAGAGTGTCTAGCAAGTAGCAACCAACTAGCAGTCTGCCTCTCCCTCATTTCACATTCAGCAACTCTCCCTGCCTGGCCTTCGATAGCAAACTGGCTCTTGTACCACTACTGCTAATCTGCTATTATAGTAATATTATATGTCAAACCTCTTGCTTTTTCCGCCCATATCTATAACTGAGGGACAGTTGAAATCCCAGGCTGGAGTAACATGGCCCTATGTGTTTGTGATATGTTTGTCATGTGCTACACTTGCCACTAGTATGACTGCCTGGAATAGGGCGCCATTTGTCTGTGTCCCAAAAGGCGTCCTGTTCCCTACATGGCCCACTTCATATGGAAAAGGGTGCCATTTGGGACGCA